>NC_025998.2:31806580-31833355 GCF_000442705.2 Elaeis guineensis
TATCTCTTGTCTCCTACGCTCCCCTCTTCTTTGAAATCATCCTCCTCTTTTTGGTCCACTGGACTGCCGAACAGGGGAGCACTCTTTCATTTTCCTCGGGAAGTTGGAATTGTGAACTTCGAGTCTTGTGGCTATAATACAAAGTCGTATCTTGGGTTGTGCTCGATCCAAACCCGGCCCAGTTTAGCCGTTGAGCGGGTCTAGTTCTGAAACCTTTGGAGGACAATGATGAGACTAGGGCGCATCCATAAGCTTACTTTCACCGAAATCACGATGGACTAAAAACCTATATCTGTGATACCAATTTGAAAGACTTTACCTCTACCAAAAAAAAAAAAAAAAGACTTTACCAACTATTTGACATGCTGTGATTTCTCATATTCAAATATAAATATTGTAGGATAGATTTCATTGAGTTGCCAATCAATGCCCATTGCCGAAGTGTATGTCTATAAATTCTAAGTTTATTTTTCAAAATAATTCCTTGACATAATTTATCTCTGAGAAAGAACAACTCAAAACTGATAGATATTTCTTGCACAGCTGTTTCTTCTGAAAGGCTTGTCCCAGATGGCCGGTTGATATTGACTCAATTAGATTTTTGAAAAAAAAAAAGGCTACGCCAGACTATTTCCTTTGAGACCTTGACCGAAATGCATGCTTTGTGTTTAAACTAATGATCTAACAATTGAGATCTAGCCTCAAGTACAAGTATTCATATAACCCTTTAACAAATCATCTTCCATAGAATATGCGACCTGAGAGACAAGATGTTTGGATCTGGGAGCTAAATGAATTCACTCATGTGTCCTCAATGAAGTCCAAAATAAACAACATTATTTTATTCTCTGA
Source organism: Elaeis guineensis (assembly GCF_000442705.2). NCBI lineage: Eukaryota > Viridiplantae > Streptophyta > Magnoliopsida > Arecales > Arecaceae > Elaeis > Elaeis guineensis. The sequence continues at coordinate 31,807,433 of NC_025998.2, forward strand.
CGTTAATCCAGAGATGGTGGATAGTTTCATTTCTTGAGTACTTTATCGTGCTAATATTTTTTAAAATTTTTTTATCAACTTAATACAGATTTAAATTTATTTATCAAATTAATGTAAAAAAAAAAATCATTTAGAATAATATTTTTATAGACAAAAATATTATTCAAAATGATAATTTTTTTGACCTAGTCAGCAACTCCTTTACAACCTATATGGAATTAAAAAAAAAAATAAAAATGCCATTCAAAATGGTGCTTTTGAAAATACCATTCAAAATGATATTTTCAAATCATTATAAAAAATAAAAAAAAAAAAATAGCCGGCCCTACCGGCTTCTTCTTCTTCCCACGCCTCCTTTCCGACGACTCCACCGATGCCGACTCCCTTCCATCCGACGTCCTACCATCGGTAAGCCACCGCACCCTCCCCCTCCACCTCTTCCCCCACGGCCCTCTCTTCCTTCTCTCTTCCCTCCCCCCGCCCCCCTCTCTCTTTCTTCTCTCTCTCCTCCCCCTCCACCCTCGGCCCTCTCTTCCTCTTTTCTCTCTCTTCCCGCTCGACCGCCCCCCTCCTCCTCCCATCCGTCACCTCCCCCACCCCTCTTCCTTCTCTCTCTCTCCCCCCTCCCCTCCTCTCACCTCAGGCCCTCTCTTCCTTCTCTCTCTCTCTTCCCGCTCGGCCACCCCCTCCCCCTCCCATCCATCACCTACCCCACCCCTCTTCCTTCTCTCTCTCTTTCTACCTGCCCAACCGCCCCCTCCCCCCCCTCTTCCTTCTCCCTCCCCCTTGGCCCTCTCTTCCCACCCCACCCCCCCTCCCCTCTTCCTTCTCTCTCTCTCCCCCTCGGGTTGTTTCTGTCATCTCTTTCTTTTTTTTCCTTTCAGTAATATATTTGTTAAATTAATGTATCTATTAAGGTTGTTTGCTATATTCTTGAAAATGAGTCCGGATCTGATTTTTTCTAAAATCATTGGCCCTAAGCCTGGCCCAAAGTTCGAAAAGAATTTTTGGATCAGACTCAGTTAGGGATAGTGCCCGGCCCAACCCGGCTCGTTTGCAATGCTACTCGATACTTTGATAGACGGCTAATTTAAAAATTTTAAATATATTACATTACATAAAATCATAGACCTATCTTTTAATTAATATACATATTCTATGGTATCCGTACATTTATATATTTTTGTACGAATGAGAGAATTATATACATTGATCAATTGACTGTCCAGTTTAGATAGTTTGAAAATTATAATTAATCCTATGAGCAAGTATAGTAATCAAACGATAAGTAGAGGGTTCGAGAAAAATTTTAAACAGTAGTTTTCTTTAGTTCTCCTCACACATCTTCAGCCATGTGGAGAAAACTAAGAAAAAATACTGTCAAAATTTTTTTCGATTTCTATTATGTATCGTTTGATTATTATAATTACCTCTAGAATTAATATAATTCTTGAATGAGATAGAACCTATCTATACCTATTAGTTGATGATAGAATGTATTTATTATATAAGTCATTTTATTAAAATAATTATTAATACTAAATATTTTGATTTTGATATTGTCATAGAATTTTTTGAGAAAATTGTCAGTGCTCGGATTCGTCTACTATTGTATTATGATGGCATAATAGAAAATGGAGAAGATGGCATGTAGTACGATCAGTCTGCAAGCTGGATGATTAGGATGTCTTTATCATTATCACATCAAGAATTATTAGATCATTTATACAGTGGTATTCCTGTAAATAGAGAAAAATATGAAATCAAATTGAGGTGGAGATCTTCTAATTTATCAGGACAGTTAATGCAGAGCAAGTATATCTTAGTTCTAATAGATGATGATGAAGATATCTAAGAAATATTGATATTTTCTTTAAAATATCTAAAATAATAATATATTAAATTATATATTAAAAGGAAAGATGTGCTCTAGATGCCAGATTGGCTGACACATTCCTGTACAAATCTAAGGACAAATTTATAATTTTGACTATAAATCAATAAATTGATTATTCTTCTATCATATTGTGTACATTGTGTCTGTGATACATCCTTTGAGTTAGTAGGAATGTCAATTCATATTTTCAAGAGTTGAAAATTTAAGGCATGAATTTACATAACTAACTCATAAATAGCTCCTGACCATAGGATCATCATGAGGATGGTGATCGATCCGGAAGGTTGGTGTACGATCACTTCCTTAGGGTAGATGTGTCTTGAGTCTATAATGTGGAGACACCGAAGTGAGAGTACAAGTATTCATTGAGAACGAGAGTACTGAGTGCGACCACCTCGAGCAGTCATAAGGAAGTCTACCTTCTCGTCGATGACTAGCTCGATGCTACAGTTGTGTGTCTAGTTCTTTGATCTGAGGTGCATCGATAGTTCACCTTGAGTGTGTTATAGTTTGACTACACCATAACTCGGTCTCCTAGCCATTCGGAACCCTGAGGTGTGTGTTGGCTGTAGCATATTCATTGTAGGAACTAGATCGCACCAAGATGGGATCTATCAACCTCGGTAGATGAGAGGAGTAGTCCTATGGTGATCGAAAGATCGAGTCCTTAAGCCCATGGCCATGGCAGAGTGAAATAATAGAAAAGAATTTTTCATTAGGGTTTCACATCGGACTCGGATCGATCGATTAACTCATATGACTGATGTTGGGTTTAACGAGTTCACCTTAATCCTATTTCAGTCGAAACTCATGATAAAGGAACTCAATCACACAGATAGCTGTACCAAGAGGTTCATCTTCAGCTCTGATACCAATTGAAAGAAAAATCATCTTTATGAAATCTAGAAGATCTTACAAGGAAAAAGATGATTTTTTCTTCAACTGGTATCAGAGCTAGGTTGATGGCTCAGTTTTAGATCTAATTTAGATCTGACTTTATTTTAATTTATCTAATATTAAAAAATTTTAGATGTCACATCAAATATGATAGAATCTAAAATTAAAATATTTAAAAATAAATCTAATGAGATCTAACATGCATGAGATACATGACTAGACTAGGATTAGTTGAATCCATGAATAGTCTTGTAAGTTTATATTTTAATGTGATTAAAATATGAATTAGATTTAATTTATTCTTTATTTTTTGATGTTATAAATATTATAATCAGATTAGAAAATAAAAAATAAAATTTTAATTATTTCATAAAATTGATCTGTTGCATGCCTAGACTAGTTGTAGAATTATTCTAGTAACTTGTCTAGAATAATTTTTATATTGAATAGTTTAATTTAAATTCTATTTTTCAGATATTACATGTGATGTATTAAATCTAAAAGTATGATTAATTAGATCAATTTTTAATATATGAGATGTATGCAAAGCATGTATTAGCTAGATCTTAAATTGTATATGTGATATATAAATTTAGATCTAACTAGTTTTGTAGTTAAATTTATATTTCTGATTAAGGTGTTCCTCATGACCGTTCGGTTATAAAAATAAAGTAGGGTTTAAAGGTCCTCTCCTCCCATTCAATGGGGTATTCTTATGACGTGTAGGGATGCTGCGCGTTCATCTTTAATCAGAAATCAAAATTTACATTTCTATAAAATCCTAGATCCTGAAACCTTAGGATTTATTTTACATATTTTGTTTATGAACCCTGTTGGTGCAAAAATCCGCCTGCGCCGGAGAAGCTGGAGTTGAGGAAGCCGCGGTCGCCGCCGGGACCTGCAAGGGAAGTCTAAACCGGAGGTGGGGTTGCTCCGGCAAGACCCTCCGACGCTCAAGTCAGTTCTCTGCCTCAACAAGAATGGAGTGCTCGAACGGAGAGTTTAGCAGAGTTTTTAGATAAGGCAAAAGAGCTTAAAGAATAACGTATCTGAGTCCCCCTTTTATAGGCGGGGGAGGCAACAGACTGATGGCGACGTTTGTAACCGCCTGGTAGTGGGCCGCCCATGGTCAGGGGAATTGATTGCGAAATATAATGGAGCAGATACGTGGGCATCACCTCGACTCGCCACGTGGAATCTGTTATGAGGGGTGGAGCAGCGTCCGTCGTCAGGAGAATCGCGTGGTATCCGTCGCAGGAGGTGGAGCAGGTTCGCGGCCGTCACTGTGGCCTGCCAGGGGATAGTGGAGCTGCGCGGAGTCCGCCACAGGAAGTGGAGCAGGGTGGCTATGGCTACTGCGGCTTGTCAGGGAATGATGGTACCGCGCGGAATCCGCCACAGGAAGTGGAGCAGGGTCGTGGCCATTTTGGGGGCCTGTCAGGAGGCGTGGATCTGTCGATTGGAGCTCGGTAACGGCCGGAGCCCGATTTCTGTAGGAGTCCTGGCGGAGCAGCAGTTGATACCGAGAGCGGAGCCCGACTCCCATGGGAGTCCGGGCGGAGCTGCGCTGATGTCGACAGTGGAGCTCGGCTCCCGTAGGAGTCCGGGCGGAGCTGCACTTGCTGATGGCGGTGGGGCCCGGCTCCCGTAGGAGTCCGGGCGGGGCTGCACTGCAAACAAAGTTAAGGGTGAAATTCGGCTCTGATAGGAGTCCGGATTGAGCTTACCAGCCGTTGATACTGAGAGCGGAGCCCGGCTCCCGTGGGAGTCCGGGCGGAGCTGTGCTGATGTCGACAGTGGAGCTCGGCTCCCGTAGGAGTCCGGGCGGAGCTGCACTTGCTGATGGCGGTGGAGCCCGGCTCCCGTAGGAGTCCGGGTGGGCTGCACTGCAAACAAAGTTAAGGGTGAAATCCGGCTCTGATAGGAGTCCGGATTGAGCTTACCAGCCGTTGATACTGAGAGCGGAGCCCGGCTCCCGTGGGAGTCCGGGCGGAGCTGCGCTGATGTCGACAGTGGAGCTCGGCTCCCGTAGGAGTCCGGGCGGAGCTGCACTTGCTGACAGCGGTGGAGCCCGGCTCCCGTAGGAGTCCGGGCGGAGCTATACTTGCTGATGGCGGTTCCGCCGTGGGTTCCGACGTGGGTTCCGGCTGTGGGTATTTTATACCCAACACCAGTCCCCCTACATCCGAGTTTTGAATTTCAAATGAAGGAAGTACACAGAAGTACAGTCGGAACCGTCCCTTCGAATCCCGCGTCCCGCCACTCCCAGATATTTTGGCATTAAATGAGCGCGTGCCGGAGTCTTTTCGAATTGGGGCGGTACGAGAGGACGCTTCGAAGACTCCGCAGGTATGCTGGCCTAGGTACGGTGCAATTATGACCCTGCCAACCGCCAGCCGCCTTCAGCCGTCTGCCACGGGGAGTGGGACACGCGTCGGATGCGGACTGGCCTGGGGGGATTCGAGATCATTATGGCGCCGGATCCCAGGGCCTATTTAAACCCGTCCTCCCCCTTTCAGGCGCCCCACTCCGTCTCTGATTTCTTGCTGGCGTCTGTCATCTCCCCGAGAGTCTGCTCTAGCGAACGCCCTCTCGAGCCGTAGGCGCCTTCCGTTTCTCGCTCCCCAGGTCCCCAGAGCAAGATAGGTTAGTGCCCACCTTCTTCTTCTTACCGCCTAGGGTCCTCTCCTCTTTTCACTTCTTTTGTGTCTTCTCCTGGGTTGACCTCCGGCGTCTCCCTCCCTTCGCGGCTCGCTTTTCTAGGGCCCTTTAGGTTCTCCCCCAAAGAAAAATGTCTTCCGATTCTTCTGCCCCCGTAAGTTCTGGGAGTTCTTCTGCTTCAAACCCCCAGGCCCCTGTCTCTGCGGACGAACCCGCGTTCGGGGCAGGGCCTCGCCCGGTTTTCGCTCCGGGCGCCATTCCTTGTTCGTCGACTCCGGACGAACTTCTCCTGATAAGGGCTCGGTACGGGGTCCCTTCAAAGTACGATCTGGAGCTTCCTGGCCCCTCTGACCGGGCCAGCGCTCCCCCTCCTGGTCGCTTTTGTTTGTACCAGGAGGCATTCCGTGCCGGACTCCGACTTCCGCTTCCTGCTTTTGTTGCCGCCTTCTTTCGTTTCTTAGACATTTCTCTCACCTCTGTCGCCCCGAATTCCTTTAGGTTTTTGATAGGGTTTCTCTCCCTCTGTCATATAGCCGAGGTCCAGCCTTCCCTCTCTCTGTTCAGACATTTCTACACCTTCAAATGCCATCCTTCAGTGAAGGACTGATGGTACTTCTCCCCCCAGTTCGGTAAGAAGGGGTTGCTGAAGGGCGCCCCTTCTTCGATTCACAACTGGAAGGAGAAATTTCTCTTCATTTACTGTCCGACCCTGGAACTGGGCCTGCCCCCTTGGGGGTCTCTGAGGGATTCCGTCTGCCGGGCTCCCAGCCTGGGAGAGGACGACCTTCAGGCCGCCCAGAAGCTCCTGAGCTACCCCGCTCCTTCCCTTCCAAACCTACTGAGGGAGCAGCTTCTTTTCAACATCGGCCTGAGCCCTCAGGATCCAGCAAGTATATATCTTTCCTTTTCTTGTCTTCTTCTTCCCTCTCTTTCTTCCTCTCTCTTTTTCTCTCTTTTCTCTTTCTTTTCTTTTTCTCTTTCTTTTTTTTTTTTTTTTTTTTGACTCTGGACTGATCGGTGCCACTTTTTCTTTCTTCTTTCCTTTTCCTCTCTTTTTTTTTTTTTTTTTTTTTTAGCAATGGACGCCGACGCCACACGGATGCTCGCCAAGGCTATGAGAGCCCAGAAAAGGAAGGGCGCGACGACCTCTGGCTCAGCGAAGAGGGCCAGGGTGGAGGAGACGAGCTTGGCTGCGCCCGTCCAGGCGACCCCGGCAATCGACATTCCTTCGGATGCCGAACCAGCGGCCCCCCGGGCTCCCCCAAGGAGCCCGCCGACCGGGGTTTCCATTCCGGAGGTCCGCCCCGCGGAGGCGCCCATCGCGGGGAGGAGGAGAAAGTCGGTGGCCCACAGGCCGAGCAGCCACCGAGACGCCGCAGACGAGTCCATCTGCTCCGAGGGGGGATCGGAGAACCCCTTCAACGACAAGGCTCTGATCCGTCGGCTGCTCGATGGTTGTATTCTGTCCGATGTCGTGGAGAGGATCGACCGTGCCGATCCCGAGCAGCGGGTCTGGGACACCTTGGGGTCCTTTCTCGAGGTAAGCAGATTTTTACTGGCACAGTTGCTCGATCTTCGTTGTGATTCTCTATCTGTCCTGGCAGATCGGGCACCAGCTCTTCGCCTATGTCGAGGCGTCGGGCCGCATGAGAAGGGATCTTCTGCGGGCGGAGGAGCGCTGTCAAGACGAGGTTGCTCGTCTTCAAGCGAAGACGGCCGAGGTGGCCGCCCTCCGGGAGGCCCTGGAGAGGGAGAGACAAGACCGGGAAGAGGAAAGATGAGCCCGGGAGGAGGAGAGGCGAAGCCTGGAGGAGTTGGCAAGGAAGGCGGAGGCCGAGGTCGCCCATCTGGCCGAGCAAACTCCGGTTCTAGTCTCGGAGGCCAGGACCCTTGCGGTGGAGGAGTTCAAGGCCTCCACGGAGATGAGGGAGCTGAACGTCCAATTCGGCCAGGAGGCGTTTACCAAGGGGTTCGAGCTCTGCCGAGAGAGGGTGGCCAGTAGATACCCCGACCTTGATCTCGGCTTTTTGGAGGAATCTGACGACGAGGCCGCCCCTTCGTCCGCTGCTACCGCAGTTACACCCCCCGCGCCGAGCTCTCCACCCCCCGCCCCCGAGGTCTGAGACCTCCGATCTTGTATCTTTCTTTCGTCGCCATATTTCCTTTCCTCTTGTCTTCAAAATTAATCAATAAAGTCAAATTTCTTATTGTGGATGGTCTTTCCTTCCCCCTGCTCCTTCTTTTCTGCCTTTCTTCTCGTAATGAGCTTGGTCTTTGACGTTTGCATCTTCCGATGGCAGCATCCCGCCGAAGCACTCCCCTTGCCCCTGGGGGTTCCGCTGAAGTCAACTATCCAACAGCTCAAAAAGGAGGTCCTCCACCTGACGAAGAAGTTGAAAAAGTCAGAGGACGAGCTCCGCACATCGAAAAAATGCTATTCCGAGGCCGCCGCTGAGGTCGCCCACTTCAGGAGTCTCCAAGTGAAGGCAATCATGGACTACAGCCAGAGGAAGGCGAACTTCGCAAAGGAGCTCGAGGAATGCATGAAGAGCGCCAGCGACCGAACTTGGGCTCAAGAAGCCAGGATCATTGCCCTTAAGGTGGAGCTGTCAGCTGCGAAGAGGAGGATCGGCCAGCTGGAAGGGAACTCATCCCGGCTCACAGCGCGGGATGAGCAGATATGGTCACAAAAAGTTTCTGACCTTCAGAAGCAGCTTCAAGATGCTGAGATGAGCCATGATGTGCAGCGTGCCAGCTGGCGCCGGCAGGTAGAAGAGTATAAAGGGAGATTCCGTCGAGCGGCGGACGAGGTCGTTCGTCTCCAGAGGCAGCTGGTTACTAGGGCGTAGCTTACTAACGCCCAAGATACCGAAGAGCTCCACGCCCTGAGAGGCACCGTCGAGGAGATTTCTGTCTCCCTTGGGGAGAAGACAGCCGAGCTGCAACAAGTAAAAATTCAACTGGGGCTTGAGCGGAAGGCCGTCGCGGACGCAGAGGCGGAGTCCGAAGTTTTGCGGAAGTGGCGTCGGGAAGCGGAGGCTGAGAGCCGACGACTTCGTCAGGCGCTCCAGGATATGCTGCAAAAGAAGGAAGAACTAAGGAAACGGTGGAGAGCCTGAGGCAGTCCTGGTTGGGGGATGGAGGTGATCACCCTAGGTTAGAGGGAGCAGGACCTCCTTAGAGTTCTTTTGTAGTCACCCCCTTTTTTTTTTTTTCTTGTCGTTTTGTCCCTCTTCTCTGGCCGTCCTGGTCCTGTAGTACATATATCGGAAATGAGGAAAAGCTCTTTGTGTTACCTTGTCCGCGCGTAGCACCGATATTGTCGTTCGTTGACCCTCTCTCGTCGTTTGGCCTGTTTGGCTTAGAGGTCGTCGTGGGAAGGGGCTCTTCCCTTTCTTCTGATCTCGTCATGTGGCCAAGCCTCGCCACCATTTTTGACCCTTGCTGGCGAAGCAGCGGATGGAGCCCGGCTTTCTCAGGAGCCCGGGCGAAATCTTTCTTGGCGGCGGAACCCGGCTCCCGTAGGAGTCCGGGTGAAGCTTACCTTGGCGGCGGAACCCGGCTCCCGTAGGAGTCCGGGTGAAGCTTTTCTTGGCGGCGGAACCCGGCTCCCGTAGGAGTCCGGGTGAAGCTTTCCTAGGCGGCGGAACCCGGCTCCCGTAGGAGTCCAGGTGAAGCTTTCCTGAGCGGCGGAACCCGGCTCCCGTAGGAGTCCAGGTGAAGCTTTCCTGAGCGGCGGAACCCGGCTCCCGTAGGAGTCCAGGTGAAGCTTTCCTGAGCGGCGGAACCCGGCTCCCGTAGGAGTCCGGGTGAACTCTCCTTTGGCGTAGAGACCCGGCTCCCGTAGGAGTCCGGGTGAACTCTTCTTTGGCGGCGGAACCCGGCTCCTGTAGGAGCCTGGGTGAAGCTTATCTTGGCGGCGGAGCCCGGCTCCCGTAGGAGTCCGGGCAAAGCTTACCTTGGCGGTGGAGCCCGACTCCCGTAGGAGCCCGGGTGGAGCCTTCCTTGTCGTAGGAACCCGGCTCCCGTAGGAGTCCGGGTGAAGTCTTTCTTTGTCGTGGAAACCCGGCTCCTGTTGGAGCCCAGACCTTCCACATTGCTCATGTCAGGACGAGGTTCTCCTCCTGTTCCTGTCAGGGCCGTGGGGGCACGTTAGGGCGTTGTAAGGCCTCTCCCCCCATCCGGTCTAAAGGAACCGGGCCTTCGACTTTGCTCAAGTTAGGGCGAGGTTCTCCTCCTGTCCCTAACAGGGTTGTGGGGGCACATCAGGACGTTGTAAGGCCTCTCCCCCCATCCGGTCTAAAGGAACCGGGCCTTCGACTTTGCTCAAGTTAGGGCGAGGTTCTCCTCCTGTCCCTAACAGGGCTGTGGGGGCACGTTAGGGCGTTGTAAGGCCTCTCCTCCCATCCGGTCTAAAAGAACCGGGCCTTTGACTTTGCTCATGTCAGGACGAGGTTCTCCTCCTGTTCCTGACATGGCTGTGGGGGCACATTAGGGCGTTGTAGGGCCTCTCTCCTCATCCGGTCTAAAAGAATCGGGCCTTTGACTTTGCTCATATCAGGACGAGGTTCTCCTCCTGTTCCCGACATGGCCGTTGTTTTTGGAGGGGTCATATCCAGTTATAATACATCCGCGTTAAGTAGGAGGAGCGCGTTAGCTAGAAAGAAAAGTAGATTCAAAACGAAATAGTAAGCAATATATTTACAGTTCTCCCGCTCCCCCTTGAGGCCCTCCGGCGATGGAGTCGATGGTCCCGATAGGAGGCCGGTCCCCGGGCTGCTCCTCCCTTTTCTGCGGCTCGGGCGGCGGGAGGGTTCTTGGCCGGTCTCCTTTACCCTCAGGCCGGCGGCGGATGAATCTGTCGAGCCGACCTCGCCGGATGAGCTCCTCGATCTCGTCCTGGAGCTGGATGCATTCTTCGGTGTCGTGGCCGTGGTCGCGGTGGTAGAGGCAGAACTTGTTGGGGTTGCACTTCCCGGGGTGCGTGCGCATCCTCTCCGGCCTAGGAAGCAGCTCCCTGACCTCCATCAGCACCTGGGCCTTCGAGGCATTGAGGGGGGTGTAGTTGCGGAACTTCCCTGGCGGGGAACCCCGTCGAAACCTGTTGTCCGGGCTCCGCTGCCTGCGTGCCCGGGGGGGAGTATGGGCACGCTTATGCCCAGGAGGGGATCGGGAGCGAGGCCGGGCTTCCTTTGGCCTCTTCTCAACTGCGAGCTTACCAGAATTTCCCGCCTGGCGTTCCCTCGCAGTCTCTTCATCCTTCATTTTGAAGGCCTCTTCCGCTCGGGCGTATCCTTCAGCCCGAGCCAGCAGATCAGCGAAATCCCTGGGGTACTTCTTCTTCAGGGAGTATAAGAGATCATTCTTTCGAAGGCCACCTTTCAGGGCGGCCATGGCAACCGACTGGTCCAAGTTCCGGACCTCCAATGCCGCGATGTTGAAGCGGTTGACGTAGGCCCGTATGGACTCCCCTTCCCTCTGCTTGATGTTGATGAGGGACTCCGAACCTTTTCGGGGACGTCGGCTGCTGACAAAATGGGCCACGAATTGGTGGCTCATTTGATCAAAGGAGAATATGGTACCCGGCTTCAGAGCTGAGTACCAGTTTCTTGCTGCTCCCTTCAAGGTAGACGGGAAAGCCCGGCACAAGATGGCGTCAGGAACACCGTGGAGCAGCATCATCATTCGAAAGGCCTCCAGATGATCGACCGGGTCCGACGTCCCGTCGTAGCTTTCGAACTGAGGAAGCTTGAAATTCGGCGGGATCGGTTCCTGCATAATCATTTGGGAGAAGGGAGGGTCAGTGCAGATATCCTCACCGTAAGCGGGAGGTGCATGGCAGAGTTCTTCGATCCGTCGGTTCATCTCCTAGAGCCTCCGGTCCAGGAAATCCTCTCGACTTCGAGTCTCGAGGGTCCTTTGGCAGAACGGGGGCAGGGATCTCCCAGGGGTAGAGTCGTGGTCCGATTGAGGGCTCTCTACCCTCGGATTCGTCTTTTCGGGAAGGACGGGGCGGCTGGCCCAGGTGGCCCGCCCCACCGCCGGGTTCTGGCATTCCAGAGATGCCCCTTCCGGATGCGCCGACGCCTGCGGCGGCTGCTGCTGCATTGCCTGTACGGCCTCGACGAGGCCTTTGACCTGCTGCGCCAGCAAGTCGAACTGCTCCGTGCCGACCGCCGTCGTCGGAGGGGGAGGAGGAGCTGGCTGAGAAACGGGAGGGGAGGCCGGAGCCTGAGACCTGGCCGCGGAGGCCGTGGACCGCCGGGTGGACGCCCTGCGCGGAGGCATCGGGTGTCGATCTCGCGGGGGAGGATTAGGAGTAGATGACGGAGAGATGGCCGGAGGCGGCTCCGTTGAGCGCTCCTTCAAGAACAAGGGTGCTGCGAAGACACAGCCCCTTCCTCTAGCGCCAATCCTGTTGGTGCAAAAATCCGCCTGCGCCGGAGAAGCTGGAGTTGAGGAAGCCACGGTCGCCGCCGGGACCTGCAAGGGAAGTCTAAACCGGAGGTGGGGTTGCTCCGGCAAGACCCTCCGACGCTCAAGTCAGTTCTCTGCCTCAACAAGAATGGAGTGCTCGAACGGAGAGTTTAGCAGAGTTTTTAGATAAGGCAAAAGAGCTTAAAGAATAACGTATCTGAGTCCCCCTTTTATAGGCGGGGGAGGCAACGGACTGATGGCGACGTTTGTAACCGCCTGGTAGTGGGCCGCCCATGGTCAGGGGAATTGATTGCGAAATATAATGGAGCAGATACGTGGGCATCACCTCGACTCGCCACGTGGAATCTGTTATGAGGGGTGGAGCAGCGTCCGTCGTCAGGAGAATCGCGTGGTATCCGTCACAGGAGGTGGAGCAGGTTCGCGGCCGTCACTGTGGCCTGCCAGGGGATAGTGGAGCTGCGCGGAGTCCGCCACAGGAAGTAGAGCAGGACGGCTATGGCTACTGCGGCTTGTCAGGGAATGATGGTACCGCACGGAATCCGCCACAGGAAGTGGAGCAGGGTCGTGGCCATTTTGGGGGCCTGTCAGGAGGTGTGGATCTGTCGATTGGAGCTCGGTAATGGCCGGAGCCCGATTTCTGTAGGAGTCCTGGCGGAGCAGCAGTTGATACCGAGAGCGGAGCCCGGCTCCCATGGGAGTCCGGGCGGAGCTGCGCTGATGTCGACAGTGGAGCTCGGCTCCCGTAGGAGTCCGGGCGGAGCTGCACTTGCTGATGGCGGTGGAGCCCGACACCCGTAGGAGTCCGGGCGGGGCTGCACTGCAAACAAAGTTAAGGGTGAAATCCGGCTCTGATAGGAGTCCAGATTGAGCTTACCAGCCGTTGATACTGAGAGCGGAGCCCGGCTCCCGTGGGAGTCCGGGCGGAGCTGCGCTGATGTCGACAGTGGAGCTCGGCTCCCGTAGGAGTCCGGGCGGAGCTGCACTTGCTGATGGCGGTGGAGCCCGGCTCCCGTAGGAGTCCGGGCGGGGCTGCACTGCAAACAAAGTTAAGGGTGAAATCCGGCTCTGATAGGAGTCCGGATTGAGCTTACCAACCGTTGATACTGAGAGCGGAGCCCGGCTCCCGTGGGAGTCCGGGCGGAGCTGCGCTGATGTCGACAGTGGAGCTCGGCTCCCGTAGGAGTCCGGGCGGAGCTGCACTTGCTGACAGCGGTGGAGCCCGGCTCCCGTAGGAGTCCGGGCGGAGCTGCACTTGCTGATGGCGGTTCCGCCGTGGGTTCCGACGTGGGTTCCGGCTGTGGGTATTTTATACCCAACAAACCCAAACTTAATTAATGAATTAAGCTTATAAAATTAAGTTAGGTTTAAAATTGAAAATTTCAGATCTAAGATATTTTCATAAAATTGGGTTCGAGCTTGGGTTGCTCAATTAGGTCTAGCGGTTGATCAAACCGAATCAAGAGTTGGTTAGGTGAGATCATGAAAGCTAATAATTGACCAGCCTAATAGGATTAAGTCTGGGTCAAGGTCGAATCACATTCGGATGTGACTCGATCAAGTTAAGACCTAATTTGGCTTAGTGGTTAGAGCCTGGATTGCAGACTAACCCAATTTGTTCTGTTTCGACAATTTGGTATCTAAGGTAAGTTGGACAGATGCGACTGACTGATTTTTAATTGGAAGCTACTCGACTCGAATATGTTCTTGTCGAGTTAATGGCATATTCCTTCCATCGGTCTCACTTACCTGGCCATATGTATCGATCCAGTTCTGATTTGAGGTGGCTAACAATTCGAGCTAACCAATGCCACTAGGTTAGTCATAATTGTTATGACTATGTCAAGTCAAGTTTAATGAGACCTAAATCAAATCTCTCTAAGAAAATATTAAGTCTAAGGTCTTCCACCATTGTGGATGTGCGGGCCCTTTCCGAGGTTGATTATTTTCGGCTGGTTACAGTGGCTCAGTTGCACCGGAAAGACGCAACCATGTCCATTAGGCATTGGATGCTACAAATTAGAGGATGGGTTGGGCTCAATATTTCGGATACAGTGAGGAAACCAATCAGGAATCTAGTTCGTGCAAATGGTGAGTTTGACTTAACTAAGGATTGGAGCAATATTCCAGGCACGGTGAGCTTCATGAATTAGAGATCAAGTTTTGGATGCACCATGATTAGAGAATCATTGGACAAGAGTTGTCCACTCATCGATTGACCCATCACCAATAACTGTTAGGTGAGGTGATGAGCCAATCGGTGAGATCGCACCACCCACTAAAAATTACTAATCATGGAGATTTTCACATCTCTACCAAGGGAGTGTAGGAATCTGAGAAAATAGTGGGAGCCTAATTTGTTTAAAAATAAAACTCCTAAACAACTTGGTTAAGTCTGATTACAAAATCTAACTAGAAACTATTGACTCTCTACAGGAAACATGTTTGTATCCAACCTCCTGACCAAAATACTAGACATCCACAGATTGACTGGACCCAATTTCAAGGACTGGTTGAGGAACTACAGAATTATTCTGAATTTCAAAAAACTGACTCATGTCTTGGACCAGGATCCACCTGCCATGCTAGCACATCCGACGCTGAACAGAGAGCATCTCTGAAAAAGTGAATGGATGATGATAACAAAGCAAGGTACTACATGTTGGGTGCAATGTCTGATGACTTACAGTGCTAACATGAGAATATTTTGACTACCCGCCAATGTTGGCTCACCTACAAGAGTTGTTTGGTGAACAAAATTGCGCAGCCAAGTATCAAGTCTATCCAATACTTTTTAAGGCTAAAATGTATGATGGGCAGTCAATCCAAGATTATTGTTTGACTATGATCAAGGATCTTGAGGAGCTTGAGAAGTTCGGTATTATCTTAGACAAGGATTTTTAGATTGATGTGATCCTTCAATCCTTGTCCGATGCATATGGTCAGTTCATCATGAACTTTCATATGCATAAGATGCAGTGTACCTTGGTTGAGTTAATGAACATGCTGGTTACGGCTGAGCTTTCTATGAAGGGTTCAAAAGGCTCAGTTCTTACTGTGGAGTGAACTTCTTCCAAGAGAAAGTCTTTTGGAAAGAAAAAGAAGTCTGCGAAGAAGCAGAAGGTGGATGGGAAGAAGAAGAAGACAGAACCGAAGAAGAAGGTTGCTGAAAAGAAAAATATTTTTACTACCATTCAGACGGCCATTGGAAGCGAAACTGCCCTCAGTACCTGGTCACCCTAAAGAACAAGAAGGATGGTCCTTCTGGAGGTATGCTCATTTTAGAATTTAACCTTATGGTTTCTTCTGCATCCAGTTGGGTGCTTGACTCTGGTTCTAGTGCTCATTTGTGCATTTCTATGCAGGATCTTGAGGAGAGCAGGAGGCTGAGGGATAGGGAGATGATCCTATGTGTCGGAATGGAGCAAGAGTTACTGCTGTGGCCATGGGAACCTACCCTCTGCGATTACCGTTAGGATTAAATTTATTTCTTAGAGATTATTATTATATGCCTGCAGCAAGCAGAAATTTGATTTCTGTTTCATGTTTAGCACAAGAAGGCTATGCGATTAGCTTTCATAAGGACCATTGTAACATATTTTATGAAAATAATAAAGTTGTAAATGATTTTCTTATTAACGATCTCTATCAGCTACATATTGATGTATCTGTATTTAATATCGAGCAAAATGTGAATGCCATAGGAATTAAAAGGCCTAGAGATAGTTTAAATGATAGGTATCTGTGGCATCTAAGGCTAGGTCATATAGCGGAAGACAGGGTTAACAAATTGGAGAAATTCAGACTATTGAGTCCGTTGACTTTCGAGTCATATCCAGTTTGTGTATCATGCCTTCAAGGCAAAATGACCAAACTCCCTTTTGTAGTACATGGGAAAAGGGTCACAGACCTACTTGCCCTAGTACATACGGATGTGTGCGGCCCATTTGATGTGCCGGCTAGAGGCAACTATGTCTACTTCATTATCTTTATCGATGATATGTCAAGGTACGGGTATGTATTTCTAATGAAACACAAGTCTGAAGCTTTTGAAAAGTTCAAAAAATTCAGACATGAGGTAGAAAAACAAACAGGAAAGCCTATTAAGGTTCTTCGATCAGATCGAGGAGGTGAATACCTTAGTTGGGAGTTCTTAGACTATCTTAAGGATAATGGCATAGTCTCACAATGGACTTCACCTGAAATGCCACAACTCAACGGGGTTTCAGAATGAAAAAATCAGACCCTATTAGATATGGTCCGTTCCATGATGAGCTTCACAGACCTTCCTGAATTTTTTTGGGGACATTGTCTCATGACAATAATATATATATTGAATAGGGTTCCATCTAAAACCGTTCCTACCACACCATATGAGATATGGTATGGTAAGAAGCCAAATCTGAATCATCTCAGAATTTGGGGTTGTCCGACTCATGTCAAGAGACAGCAGACGGACAAGTTAGAGTTCAGATCTTTTAGAGCTCGATTCATAGGATATCCTAAAGAGTCATTAGGATACTATTTCTATATTCCGGAAGACCACAATGTGATTGTGAGTCGAAATGCTATTTTTCTTGAAAAATAATTTATTCAAGATAGTGGCATCGGAAGAATAGTTAAACTCAAGGAGAATGTCTTCTAAGAGCAACGAGCTAAAGAACCTGAGGAACCCAATCAATCAGAACCAGTCCTAACACCTCTTCCATCTCGTAGATCAATTAGGGTTTCTCGATCTCCTGAAAGGTACTTAAGTACCATACAAGAGGATGTAGAGGAAATGTTCCTCATGAAAAATGGAGCTCATGGTGATGATCTCAAGACCTATGATGAGGCGATATCAGATATCAACTCCGAGAAATGGTTAGAGGCAATGAGATCAGAAATTGACTCGATGCACTCAAACCAAGTCTGGACCTTGATAGATCCACCTGAAGGTATTGTACCTATTGGGTGTAAATGGATCTTCAAGAGAAAGATAGGTGCAGATGGAAATGTAGAGACATTCAAGGTTAGGCTCGTAGCGAAAGGTTATAGTCAGTGCGAAGGCATTGACTATCAGGATACCTTCTCGTCCGTAGCCATACTAAAATCCATCTGCACATTGCTTACTGTTGCAGCCTATTTCGATTATGAAATATGACAGATGGATGTGAAAACGGCGTTCTTAAATAGATATCTTGAGGAAGATATCTATATAGAATAGCCACTTGGTTTCACATCCCGTGATGATGATCACAAGGTCTGCAAGTTGCAAAGGTCTATTTATGGACTTAAGCAAGCATCTCGGAGCTGGAATACTCGTTTCAATGATGTGATCAAAATGTTTGGTTTCATCAAGAACGAGGAGAAACCATGTGTTTTCAAAAAGATCAGTGGAAGTGCAGTTATCTTCCTCATATTGTACGTAGATGACATCCTCCTAATTGGGAATGACATTTCCATGTTGACCTCAGTCAAAGTATGATTATCTAAGGAATTCTCTATGAAAGATCTAGGAGAGGCATCCTTTATATTGGGTATTAAGGTCTATAGAGATAGACCAAATAGGATGCTGGGACTTTCACAGAAGATGTACATAGAGGAGGTGCTAAAAAGGTTTAGCATGAAAAACTTCAAAAGAGGTTTAGTACCTTTTAGACATGGCATTCATCTCTCCAAGAAGATGTGCCCTAGCACACTTGAGGAGATTGAACGTATGAGCAAAATTTCTTATGCTTCGGTAATAGGGAGCCTCATGTATGCCATGCTATGTATACAACCTGATATAGCCCATGCTGTGAGTGTCACAAGCAGATATCAGTTGAATTCAGACGAAGAGCACTGGACTTCTGTGAAATATATCCTTAAGTACTTGAGAAGGACTAAGGATATGTTTCTAGTCTTTGGGAATGGAGAACTTCAGATTCAGGGATATACAAATTCAGACTTTATGTCTGATATAGATGATCAAAAATCGACATCTGAAAGTCTGTTCATTTGCAATGGTGGTGCAGTTAGCTGGAAGAGTTCCAAACAGATGGTGCTTGCTGATTCCACCATGGAGGCAGAGTATATTGCTGCATCAAAAACTACGAAGGAGGCATTCTGGTACAAAAAATTTACCGTGGAGCTTGGAGTGATGTCATCAGATGCCATCCCTCTTTACTGTGATAATAACGGTGCCATAGCCCTAGCTAAGGAGCCAAGATCTCATCAGAAGTCCAAGCACATAGAGCGGCGATTCCATCTGATCCGTGATTACCTTAAAAAAGGTTATGTCGAGGTTAAGAGAGTTGACTCCACAGATAATGTGGCAGACCCACTGACAAAGCCATTAGGCCAGCAAAAGATCAAAGCCCACCTTGAGAAGATGGGACTTAGATATGTAGCCAATTGGCATTAGGTCAAGTGGGAGTTTGTTAGATGTGTGCCCTAGATGCCAGATTGGTTGACACATTCCTGTACAAATCTAAGGGCAAATTTATAATTTTGACTATAAATCAATAAATGGGTTATTCTTTTATCACATTGTGTACATTGTGTCTGTGATACATCCTTTGAGTTAGTAGGAATGTCAATTCATATTTTTAAGAGTTAAAAATTTAAAGCATGAATTTACATAACTAACTCATAAATAGCTCCTGACCATAGGATCATCACAAGAATGGTGATCGATTCGGAAGGTTGGTGTACGATCGCTTCCTTAGAGTAGATATGTTTTGAGTCTACGGTGTGGAGACACCAAAGTGAGAGTACAGATATTCATTGAGAACGAGAGTACTGAGCGTGACCACCTCGAGCAGTCATAAGGAAGTCTACCTTCTCATCGATGACTAGCTCGATGCTGCAGTTGTGTGTCTAATTTTTTGATCTGAGGTGCATCGACAGTTCACCTTGAGTATGTTATAGTTTGACTACACCATAACTCGATCTCCTAGCCATTCGGAATCCTGAGGTGTATGTTGGCTGTAGCATGTTCATTGTAGGAACTAGGTCGCACCAAGATGGGATCTATCAACCTCGGTAGATGAGAGGAGTAGTCCTATGGTGATCGAAAGATCGAGTCCTTAAGCCCATGGCTATGGCATAGTGAAATAATGGAAAAGAATTTTTCATTAGGGTTTCACATCGGACTCAGATCGATCGATTAACTCATATGACTGATGTTGGGTTTGACGAATTCATCTTAACCCTAATTCAGTCGGGACTCATGATAGAGGAACTCAATCACACAGGTAGCTGCACCGAGAGGTTCATCTTTAGTTCTGATGGGTTGCCACCATATACTGTTAGGTGTCACTAGTGGATTTTGAGAGCAATTAGAATGATCTTGATGATCGATCATTCTAATTGTATGAATCAGAAGAATTATGGTCCATCGAAAGGAGTTTCGATGATGTCGATGATGAGATCACGACATATCTCATTACCATACGGAATTGAACCTAACTGGGTCACACTAACAAGGGTGAGGATCTGGATGTCATCAATTGGGCTAGCCTAATTGATTTGATTAGATCCAATTAGGTTCAAAGAAATCGTGCTAGCACACGATTGAGCCTAACTTTCTTCTCGTGTAATCTTTTTCATCTCGACTGAAACAAATATGATTTGACTCACCCAGAGAACCTTGAGAAGATTTTTCTCAGTCTAAATAAAGTTTGTCCAGCTCAAAAAAGGCTTGTCTTAATTCATGAGATGAATTTAAGACAACATCTGCTAATTTCTGACACCTGCCATTTTCATTTTAGGATATCTGTCAAATGTTGACATATGGGTCTTAAACTGAAGGCCACTTGGCAAGAGGTTATTGAAGGATTTTTGTAAAGTATCCACAAGCCAAACCACATCAAATTGGGCACTATAATCAGATTATGGCGTGAGCCCAATTGGATTAAGTGGGCGCCCCAAGTGGATAAAAATGGAAGGACTCTTGATAAGATTGGACTCCTTGGTGCCAACTCTCTTTGTGCTTATCCAAAGTTGGTGCCAACTTTGAGTGAGAGGATTGGGTGCTTATTTGATGTGATCAAATGACATCAAGCAACCAATCAAAATTTTTTTAGAATTTAATGGAATTATTTGATTGGTTGATTGATGAGAAATTTTAGGCGCAGCAGTGTCTATTTAAACCCTTCTGTGCCTAGGGTTTTTAGGCTGAAGTTGTTTTATGCGCCAAACCTAATAGCTGTTGCCCCCTCTCCTCTTCTCCACATCCTCCCTGCTCTCCTCTCTCCTCTCTTCACGTCCAAAGAGTTGGACGTCCATCTGACAAAGGTCTAAGACGTGGTGATGCCTGGAACAAGAAGGCTGCAGGACATCTTCGATAGACTGCTACTCCAACTTCAGAAGGGGTTCTGAAGTACTTTTAAATCAGATAGAGATCTGATTTTTAGAGCATAGATTTATAAGGAGAAGACGTTCCAGGTCCTGCCTGAGTGGATATCGGTAGAGGCCAGGCACTTGCGTGGCTACATCAGAACCTTGGGATTTCTGCAATCATCTACAGGGTAATTAGATTACCCTTGAGGTACTTGTTTCCTCTTCATGTTTTAGATTTATTTTAGACTTCAATATCAGATAATAAAATTAGATCTAAAGATTTAGATCTAAAATATATGTAGGATAAATTTTTTTTAAAATTATTCTGCCTCAGATTTGATGAAATCTGGAAGATCCTACAAGAAAAAAGATGATTTTCCTTCACCCTTTACTGAAAATACTACTCAAATAATGGTATCGAGGTTTGGATACTTTAGTAGGCTTTTAACCTAAGAGGATAATACTCCTGGACCTTCCTCGCCTTTCGTAAGTCCTATATATTGGTGTTGAGGTCATGCTTACAGAACCATATTTTAATACCGTTGGCCCTAATTGTCCAATTATTCAAAGTCCTATAATGACTTTTCCTATAGTAATTTCTCCTATGGTGGAAGTAACAGTAAGTGTGGGATATGACATTCAAATGGGGGAGATAATTGGATCAGCACTGGAATAAATTCTGATAATCAAGATTTTGAGTCAGATGAGAATGAGGCTGAAGAAGAATGGCTTGATGAGGACAGTAACAATGATAAAGATGAAGATGAAGATGGTGACGAAGATGATCAGTCCGATATTAATATAGAAGAACCTGAACCTCATTTGCATGAACCTTCATAATTTTTTAGCAACTTAAATTTAGATCATGGTGGTGGTGTTAGTACTGGTCGAAGATTGAACTATGACTATCAGTTTTGGAACTCTTCGATGACTAACTTTTTTATAGATCTGATGTTTGAGAGTAAAGATGAGCTAAAGAGAGCTGTTGATCTTTATCACATTCAGAAGTATTGAAAATATAATATAGTTCAGTCACATTGAAAGTTGTGGTCCATATGATATGCATCATCAGATACTAAACAAGAATGTAAATGGAGGCTTCATGCTGCATTGTTGAAAAAGTGTGGATATTTTGAGATCACAAGATATGATGGTTCTCATACTTGTTTGTTTATGAGGTTGAGTCAAGACCACAAATTTGTCAGTAGAAGGATGATTGGCAGACTAGTCCGATATTTAGTTGAGAAAGTCTAGATGTTAAAGTTGAAGCTATTGTGGCAGTTGTTAATGAGCAATTTCAATATACAGTATCATACAGAAAAGCATAATATAGAAAACAAAAGGTATTGATTGATATTTATAGAGAATGGGAGCCGTCTTATACAAAATTATCCTATTATATGGCTGCACTCTAAAATGCAAACCCAGGTGCTGTTGTTGCATAGGATTTCTTCCCAACTAAAAATTTCGATCTGTGGATTTTAAATTATATTTTTTAAGCTTTCCAACCATCCATCCAGGGTTGGAGGCACAGCTGTCCTATGATCAGCATCGATGATACGCACTTGTATGGAAAGTTTAAAGATAAGATGCTAATTGCAATAGGAGTTGATGTAGAGAATGAGATTTATCCCTTAGCATATGTAATTATGGATGAGGAGACAACTGTTAGTTGGAGTTTTTTTTTTTTTGCTCAAAACACATATTGCACAAGATAGAAATAGAATATATTTAATTTCTGACAGACATCCAGGTATATTAAATGCCATTACAGATGAGTCTATTAGATGGAGTCCGCCACGTGTCTATCACCAATACTACTTAAGACATATCTATAGTAATTTCAATACTCACTTTAAAAATACACAGCTTAAAAGAGCAGTATGGCAAGCAGGGAGTACTCATCAAGTTCGCAAGCTTGACTTTATCATGGGTAGGATCAAGATAGTGAATGCAAAGGCTTGGAGTTAGCTATCTAAGTTGGAAAAAGAAAAGTTGGACATTGGCACATGATGCCGGTACGTGCTATGGTGTTTTAACTATAAATTTATCAGAGATTTTTAACAGTGCTATACGAGGAGCAAAAAATATATCAATTACAGCTTGTGTTCAAATAATATGTTACCGTCTTATAAAATATTTTAATATGAGACGTATCCAAGCCTCAAGATATATGTAAGAAAATCTAAATAGTTTTTTTACTCCTCATATTGCAATTAAGATTGCAGAGGATCAGATTAAAGCTAACCAACACACTGTAATAGCGTTCGACCTCTAAAGAGGCATATATGAAATGCTTACGAGGAGAGCAAACACAGGGTTAAGAGGTGAAGAAAATTTTCAAACTGTGACATTAAGTGACAGAAAATGTTCTCATGAAAAATAGAGCATCTATAGATATCTTTGTTCATATATTTTAGCTGTACTAAAAAATTACTGTACATTTTAGTAGATTCGTGGATGATGCATACACAGTTGTGGCATATATGAATACTTGGAGTGGCGAGTTTTATCCATTACCATGTGAAGACTATTGGAGATCCACACATATGTTCACATATATTCTTGATCATCATTATTTAAGACCTAAGTAGAAAGGCATGCCAAAATCAACAAGGCTGCAAAATGAGATAGATGATAGGTAAATAAGAAGCAAGAATCATTATGGCATTTGTAAGGAATAGAATCATGATCATTGTCACTGTCCCAGGTTACTTCCACACACATCAACTTCAAATAGTGGAAGAAATTAAAGACAGACTAGTCTATGTATTGCTCTATGTATTTTCAGAGTTGTATATTATTTTATGTATTTTTGATAGTTGAACTACTGTGTAGTCTATGTCCAGAGTTGTGTACTGTTCTATCCATTTTCTGATTGTTAAACTGTTGTGTAGTCTATGTCCCGAGATGAATCCTTGTTCTATGTATTATATTTCTCATACTCTAATGCACTTGGGATGTATGTTATTATTTTAGATTTATTAGTGTATTATGGCTTACGATGAATGACATCCAAATCCTCGAGACTGTAATATTCTTACATTATAGGAGACCCATCACTCACAGACCATCTTAGATGGCAATGTAAGCATTCTATTCCTCATGCACATGAGGGGGTCACTCAGCTTGCAGATGCTCTGACAGCACCTATTATTCCTCATGTACATAATCAAGAGTCGTTCACTGATATAGGAGAGGGGCCATCACAGGTGACACAGGAGCAGGAGCGACTGTTGAGGATCTTTCTGAAAATATCCAAGCGACCAAGGGCACCACGACGTCCTTGTGGGACAGTATTTTTGGACTTGTGGTACTGTAGGATTTTTTTTTGTAGACTTGATATTTTTATTTTATCTTATATTATTAATTATTATTTCTATCATAGATTAGTTTAGATATTTTGCTTGTTTAATTTCATGTGTTAGGATGCTATGGTTTGTAGACATGGATACAGATCTTTAGATGTGTCTCAAAAAGTTGGGAGAGAAAATGCCAAGCTAAAAAGGGCATATAAATCAAAATATAAATATAAATAATAATAATATATTGAGTAATTTAATTATATTTTTTGAAATAATAAGAAACAAGCTTAGACAACTTAGCTCTACTTCTCTAATGTATGAGAGAAATATATCATATTAAGATGTCAGTTGAGGAGACATGCTCCAACAAAAAAAAAAATGTTGCCCAGGTAGACAACCTAAGAGGAGGGAGGGTGAATTAGGTTTAAAAATTTTAAACAAATATGTGCACCAGCTATGAGTTAATTCAAATGTTGTATTATGAATTCAAGCTAAAGCAGACTGTTAGGACTTCAGAAATCGATTTGGACTGACTTCGAGTCAACTCGACTGGTCTTCCAATTCACTCTTCCAAGACTATCTACCCATAAAAATGATCCAAGTTTCAGTTCGGAGTCCCGACAAACATAATGATCATCCAAGATGCCACTACCATCATAGCCATCTAAGGCACCACCGACATCACCGTCATTATTACCATCATCACTACCACCAGAGCAAGCAAATTAAGACAGTACTTACAATCCCGATACTAGTCTCACAAGCAAACTAAAGTGTCAGTAGTGCTCCAACAATCTCAGATGCAGTCTTAGCGAATAGCAATTCAGTCAGTATTGCTCCGGCACCACCAATAGCACAACCACTGCTTGAGCACTAAGATGCAGAGGTTTAATCTAGCCATCAATCCGCATGGGATGACCCTAAAAGTGCCATTTCGAATTGGGGGGCGGAGCAGCAGGGTGGAGTGGACATTGAGAAAGAGACAGAGGGGTGTCTGAGTAGGGTGATGAAGAGCTTTTAAAAGTGCTTTTTTGAATGGTGCTTTTGAAAATGCTATTCACAGGGAGGGTGTTCAGTTGGGACGGAGAAGGGAGTCAGCATCGACATAAGGTGAAGTAGTCGAGATGGAGAAAAAGCAGTGTGGGAAGGAGCAGATAAAGTATGCGAATAATGACCTAAAAGTGCCATTCAGAATGACGTTTTTATTCCAAATGGCATTTTCAAAAGCACATTCTGAATGGCATTTTCAAAAGCACCATTCTGAATGATATTTTCAAAAGCGTCATTCTGAATGGTATTTTTATTTCTATTTTAATTTCACATAGATTGTAGAGGGGTTGCTGACTAGGCCAAAAAAATATCATTCTGAATGGTATTTTTGCCTATAAAAATATCATTCCAAATGATATTTTTTCTTTTTACATTAGTTTGATAAATAAATTCAAACTTGCATTAATTTGATAAAAAATTTTAAAAAAATATTAGTAAGTAAAGTACTCTTCGTTTCTTTCAGCCCTATAGAGCGATGGAATGGCGACTAAAATAATGCTAGCAAGCTAATAAAATTATGAAACCAATACGAATCCCCCTTTTGTTTATTTTTTATTAGTGGCCTATGCGATCAAATGAACATAATTGGACTCCATTTATTCGAAAGGGAAGAGGTGTCATAATTTTTACGAAGGGATATCATAATTTTTAAGAAGGATGTCATAATTTTTAAAAAGAATATTTTCATCATTCAAAATTATTCAAAATTTCAAACAAAAAAGTAAATTACGGACATTAAATGTGTATTGAAAAGCGGTGGCTACGTGGTTCAGTAGGATGAAGTGATGTGCTCCACATCAGATTTTTTACACCACGGACGGTGCACAAAGAAATTCTACCTCCACCTAACCACCAACCATCCTAATAAAGCATAAGCCCAGGCCAATGACCTTGGGCTGGTTTTGGGCGCATTACATCGTATCCGGCTTTAGAAACATCAAAATGCTTTGTTCTACTCCATCCAAGTTTACTTATCTTTGTGCTCTACGTGAAGTAAATCAAGTGGTTGATCAATCGGCATGGCTTGCATTGAACAATGTCAGCAAGTGTGGCACATAGGGATATTCATTAAATAGTTCAAACTGTTAAACCAAATCAGACCAAATCATTTTTATCGATATGATTTGGTTTGAAAACTAAAATGACCTGTTTTGATTAATGATTTTCATATAAAATAGTTTAACAGTCTGATCTGATTTTACAAAAATATTAGATCAGATCAAACTATAAACCATATATAATGTGTGTGTATGTATGTATATACACACACACACACAAACACATAAACCTTAGAGCAGAGCTAGCTTTTGGTTGGCTATAGACGTAATCTTCATTTTAATGATTCCAAAAATCAGAGCTATATATTAATCTGAA